>NC_057812.1:231177031-231185474 GCF_018294505.1 Triticum aestivum | reverse complement strand
GGTGTTGATGTAGAAGCCCTCCGTGATCGATGCCCCCTCCGGCGAAGCTCCGGAACAGGCTCCAAGATGGGATCTCGTGGATACAGAAAGTTGCGGCGGTGGAATTAGGGTTTTGGCTCCGTATCTGATCGTTTGGGGGTACGTGGATATATATAGGAGGATGGAGTACGTCGGTGGAGCAACAGGGGGCCCACGAGGGTGGAGGGCGCTCCTGGGGTAGGCAGGCGCGCCCCCTACCTCGTGGCCTCCTCTTTTCTTTCTTGACGCAGGGTCCAAGTCTCCCGGGTCTTGTTCATTGAGAAAATCACGTTCCCGAAGGTTTCATTCCGTTTGGACTCCGTTTGATATTCATTTTCTTCAAAACCCTAAAACAGGCAAAAAACAACAATTCTGGGCTTGGCCTCCGGTTAATAGGTTAGTCCCAAAAATAATATAAAAGTGGATAATAAAGCCCAATAATGTCCAAAACAGTAGATAATATAGCATGGAGCAATCAAAAATTATAGATACGTTGGAGACGTATCACTTTTCTTCTTTTCTCGCAAACTTTTTCTCCATTCTTCTTGTTTGGCACGAACAGGGACCCTCTCTCTCTTGAGTGGGCCCCGTCTGCCTTGGTGATTTGGGCGGCAGGCAGCTCTACAGAACCCCGCTGCGTGGACCCGCTCGTCGACCTCCAGGAGGCGACGGAGAGGAATGTGTGGGAGACGCGCGAGGAGCAGGAGCAAGCAAAGAAGGAGAAGGCGGAGGCGGCTAAGGCGAAGGCGGCTAAGGCCGAGGCTGATGCCGCGGCCAAGACCCTAGCCGAAGCGGTGGCCAGGGCGCAGGCGGACGCAGCCGCCAAGGCACAAGTGGAGGAGGCGTCCCGCGGCCGGACTGGAGAGCTTGTCATCCCGCTGTGTGCGGAGCCACTGGTGCCGGAGGGCCAGACGCTGACTAGAGGGGTTGGAGGCGACCAGCTGGCCCTGGAGAGGGAGGGCGGAGGCCCCATTGTCTTGGGGGTAGAGGTGCCCCCGCATACGCCGACTGCCTATGCCTATTGCAGTCGCCCTGACGTGCCGCTGGTGCCGCCAGTCGGTGGCGAGTTGGTGGTGGGTCAGACCCTCGTGGTCCGGACTCTGGTGCGTCGTTGTGCGGAGAAGGTGGCCTCAGCGCCACGACTGCTGGAGATCGAGGCTGCCAGCTCATTGGCCCCCGACGCGGAGGCTACTAGCGCCGCCCCTCCGGAGTGGATGCATGGGGGCGGGACGGGTATTCTGAACACGGCCGCGCAGGACGTCCAAGCCCGGTTCTAGGCCTAAGGCACCGCTCTCCAGCAGTACACACAAGCATTCTTGGCGACCCGGACGGCCGTCTGGGTATGTTTCTTGCTTTTTATTCCTGTAATCTTCCATGGGGGCGCGCCAACAGACCCACTGGGTGTAGCCCCCGAGTTCCAGGCCAGGTGCTGAGTAGGCAGCTCGGAACTTAAAGGCAATTTCCGAGTGCTGACTTTTTTTCTCTTTCGGTGTCTTTGTTGCAGGATTACCACAACATCCTTGCAACCGCCTTCAACTCCCAAGTCCATGACCTAGCCAGGCGGACCACTGACTTGGCCGAGAGTCAGAGTAAGTACTCCGCGTTCTTTCTCGCAGGGGCGCGCCAGCGCACCCGCGGGGTGTAGCCCCTGAGATTCGGGCCGACTGCTGAGTAGTCGGGCTGGATCTCCCGGCAACTACTTGTCTTCTTTTGTTGATTGTTGACGTCTTTCCTTTCTTATCTTTGTAGGGGCAGCCACCGAACTGCAGCAGCGCCTGGGCGAGGCCTAGACCGAGCTGTGCACCAAGGAGGAGGAGCGCAGCAAGGTGGCCCAGGAGTGCGACCGCCTGACCGAGGAACTGGCGGATCAGGTAGAGCGTCGAAAGCTGAAGGAGGCAGAAGAATCCCTCTCAGTCGAGTTCGAGACTCAACGCTTGCACTGGGTCGAGAAGGAGAAAATCCTCGCCGATGGCTACGGTGAGATCAAGGACATGATCGACGATAAGTCCCTTTCTTCCCTTTGAACAACCACCAACTGCAGCAGGAGTCGACTTCCGGCTTCTAATTTTTGATCTTTTTCTTGCCCAGAGTTCTTCCTTGGCTACGCCGTCGCCGTGAGCCAGGCCATCGAGGCACGGCGCAAGTGGCATAGGAGGGTTGGAGTAGAGATTCCGCCCAACGCGCCTCGGAACCTCAACTAGCAGCTTCTCGCCGTCAGGACGCGTCTCTGGCCGGCCCACCGCATGCCCCGTCACCTTCAGCGCGCCGGGTCCCAGGTGCTGACCGTCCTCTGGCCGAACACCCAAGTGTCGCGCACCCCCAGTCGGACTGCCAACTGGCTGGAGATAGCAGTTGGCTGCTTGAAGGCTTGGAAGGGCGCTGCCGCTCGAGCGGGTGCGTGGACGTCCTTGAAGTTCGTCAAGGCATGGTACCCGAGGCTGAACCTGGACCAGCTGGCCACTATCCGGGCTGAAGCCGGACCGGAGCTGGCGGCGGTGGACCGCGAGCTTTCTTAGTGCGCGGTGGCGCTTGCCGAGTATGCTGACACCAATGTCTTCGTCCCCGAGCTGGATGAGTGGGGCACCATGGTGCCGGCCCATTGGTTCGGGCAGGACGACTCGGCAGAGGAGATCGCCTCCAGCGATGAGGGCGAAGATGAGGGCGAAGACGACGTGCCGGAGGACGGAGTAGACGGGCAGCCTCAACCCGATCGAGCCTCAAGCAAAGAGCCGCGTGCGACTGCTGCTGACGCTGACCAGGCAGAGACTCACCAGTCGGCCACTCCACCAGCCGGCGCCGCTGCCTCCACCAACCTGCCGGACCCGCCTGCTACTCCTCTAGCCTAGGAGGCCTGTTTTATCTTATCTTTTCCTGCTTTTGTAATCTTTCGAACAAGCTTGTTAAATTCGCGCAGTTCTACCCGCTGGGGGTGTATTCAAACTCTGTTGAATTCTGGCTGTGAGCCTTGCTATGTAAATTAATTCTCGCACATATGTGTGCTTTGCCAGGTTCTACACTGCCTTGCTTCTCTGTTCTATTTTGGCTTTTTTCCTTTGCTGTCTTCCCTTTGGCTGCCACCCTTCCGGCCGGACAGCCGCTCTGCGGTCTGTGGCTAGGTTAGGGATTTGGTAGTTTTTTAGGATAAACAAGTACTTTGGCCGCCTAGGACGTAGCAATTCAAGTGAGAAGCCTGCCGGCCGGCTACTCAGCAGCCGGATGGTGAGTTAAGGAGCCGGCTTGTCCTATGGCGATTTTTTCCTTAGTCATTTTTCATGTGGACATCTTTTCCCACCTTTAGCTCTTGCTAGCCAGACAGTCGCTCTGCGAGCTGTGGCTTATGACAAGAGAGGGCTTAGATGTCGGCACACTACTTGTCTGACTGCAGGTCTTATCAGCATAGGACAAGGCGGTGAGCCCCCGGGTCGACTGGTCGGACTCGGTGCCAAGCGGAAGGAAGTAAATAATAACACATTCATAGGAATAATCTTATCATATAGATAAAAGGGTAGCCCCTGAGTGCTCCTCGAGGGACCCGACGTCTTTGCTCTTAATACAAAAGGTAGCGTGGTACATACTGCATTAACTATAAAATCTTCGAAGGAGATTTGCATTCCATGGGCGCTCCGTTTCCTTGCTAGAATCATCCCTCTTGCGCGCCCTAGGCTTCTGCGCGTCGATGAGGTAGTAGGAGTCGTTGCCCAAAGCTTTGCTGAAGACAAAAGGGCCCTCCCACGGGGCCGAGAGCTTGTGCTGGCCGGCTGTCCGGTGGATCAGTCGGAGCACAAGGTCTCCCTCTCGGAAAGATTGAGGCCTGATCTTCCGACTATGGTAGTGGCGCAGACCCTGCTGGTAGATGGCGGACCGGCTGAGTGCTAACAGCCGGCCCTCTTCCAACAGGTCGACGCTGTCTTCTCGTGCTTCCTTTGCTTCCGCCTCCATGTACATGGTGACGCGAGGAGAGTCAAACTCGATGTCAGTTGGGATGACGGCCTCGTCCCCGTACACAAGGAAGAAAGGAGTGAAGCTGGTTGATTTGTTCGGCGTGGTTCGGAGACTCCAAAGGACGGCCGACAGCTCGTCGATACAGCAGCCGGCCGAGCGCTCCAATGGCTCAACCATTCGGGGCTTGATGCTGGACAAGATGAGGCCGTTTGCTCGCTCGACTTGGCCGTTTGACAGCGGATGGGCAACAGGCGCTAAGTCCAGTCGGATGCCCTGCGTCACGCAGAAACGGGCCAAGGCGCCTTTGGCAAAGTTTGTGCCGTTGTCGGTGATGATGCTATGCAGTATACCGTACCGGACGGTGATATCCATGATGAAGGTCACAGCAGTCGGACCATTCAGTTTCTTGATTGGCTTTACTTCAATCCATTTGGTGAATTTGTCCCTGGCGACCAGCAGATGGGTCATGCCACCACGTGCTGTCTTGAATGGGCCCACCATTTCTAGCCCCCAAACGGCGAAAGGCCAAGTGAGGGGAATGGTCTTGAGTGCGGAAGCCAGTAGGTGTTGTTTGGAGCTGAAACGTTGGCATCCGTTGCACTTCTTGACCAAGTCTTTGGCGTCGTCCAAAGTAGTCAACCAGAAGAAACCATGGCGGAAAGCTTTGCCGACAAGGGATCTGGAGGCCGCATGGTGGCCGCACTCGCCTTGATGGATATCTTTGAGGATTGCTTTGCCTTTCCCTGGCTCGATGCAACATTGAAAAATGCCAGTCACGCTACGCCTGACAAGCTCTCTGTTTACTATTGTATATGCTGCTGCCCAGCGTTGCACTTGTCATGCCAGGATCTCATCGGCAGGTAGCTCGCGGCTCACCAGGAAGTTTACGATGGGTTGTGCCCATGATGGTGCTTCGACCACTATCATCACGGCCACTGGTACGAGGGCGGTTGGGTTGGGAGGCGGCGGGTTGGAGTCCGCCGCCGCTTACTATGTCGTTGAAGACCCCGGGCCGATTGCTGCAGCCCCCGGGCCGGGTTCTGAAATCCCCGGGCCGGGTGCGACTGCTGCAGTCCCCGTGCCGCCTGCTGAAGTCCCCGGGCCACCTGCTGCAGCCCCCGGGCCGGGTGCGACTGCTGTAGCCCCCGAGCCGCCTGCCGAAGTCCCCGGGCCGGCTACTATAGCCCCCAAGTCGGATCCGACTGTTTTGGGAGCAGCCGTATGAAGATGGACTCTGATTCCGGCGAAGGCTTGATAGATGGCTTCTGGAGGCACTGGAGGGAGACGCCGGCTGGTATTGCCTAGCGGGTGGAGCCGACCCGTGCTAGGGCATCAGCTTACTCGTTGTCGGCCCGTGGCACGTGAAGGAACTCGCACCCATCAAAGTATCTGCTGATTTTCTGGACGAGGAAGCGGTAGCTCGCCATGTTTGCATCCTTGGCGTCCTAGTCTCCAGATGACTGCTGGACCACCAAGTCTGAGTCACCATAGCACAGGATCTGGCGGATGCCAATCTCCTTGGCCAGGCGGAGTCTGTGTATGAGCGCCTCGTACTCGGCCACATTGTTGGAGGCGGCAAAGTGAATTTGCAGCATGTATCTGAGCTTATCACCTTTGGGAGAAGTGAGGACAAGGCCAGCTCCCAAACCAGTTCACATCTTCGAGCCATCAAAGTGCATCTGCCAATGAGTGGAGTCCGGAGCTGTAGGCAGATACTGGGTCTCAACCCAGTCGATGAGGAAGTCGGCTAGCGCTTGGGACTTGATGGCAGTGCGTGGCTGGTAGAAGTTGGTGTAGGGGGCCAACTTCATGGCCCATTTGGCCACCCAACCTGATGCATCCCTATTGCCCATGATCTCGGCCAGTGGAGCAGTGCAGACGACCATGATGGAGTGCTCTTGGAAATATTGCTTGAGCTTCTTGGCGGCGAAGTACACGCCATAGCACATCTTCTGGTAGTGGGGGTAATTCTGCTTTGAGGCCGACAACAACTCACTTAGGTAGTACACAAGCCTCTGAACCGGCTGTGCTCTGCCGTCTTCTAGACGCTCTACCACGATGGCAGTGCTGACCATCGGCTGGTGGCTGCGATGTAAAGGAACATGGGCTCCTTAGCAGCCGAAGCTGCCAGGACGGGCAGCATGGTCAGCATTTTCTTGAGCTAGAGGAAGGCCTCGTCTGCCTTGTCGTTCCACTCAGAGTGGTTTTCTTCATTAACTGGTACAGTGGGAGAGCTTTCGGATTTCCGGTTCCAGCAAAACCCTTGAGGTTCGAACTCTGGGGTGCGCACGAAGATCTATCCTCCCCCTAGCTCACGCTCTCACCACAATCTCAAAGCTTAGCACGTCAAACTCGAAGAACAAAGGACACAAGGTTTATACTGGTTTGGGCCACCAATGTGGTGTAATACCTACTCCAGTCTGGTGTGGTGGATTGCCTCTTGTGCTGAGGATGAACAAGTACAAGGGAAGAACAACCTCCTGAGGAGAGGTGTTCTTGGGCTCGGTGAGCTTGTGTGTGTGAGGATGGAATGGATCCGATCCAAGATCCGTCCCTCCTACCGTGGTGGCTAGTCCTATTTATAGAGGCCCTGGTCCTCTTCCCAAATGTAGGCGGGAAGGGATCTAACAACGGCCAAATTCGAAGGGAGACAACTAGTACAAGTTATCCTGACAAAAGGTGGTCTTCGCCTGCCAGAGGCTCTGGTGGTGACGCTGTCCTGGGCTCCACGGTGACCTTCGTCCTGCCGTCTTGCTGGTCTTGGTCTTTTTGCACCGATATGGAAACCTTTGCATGATGCCTCGGGATTCCTCGCCTGCGCCTGGCCCTTTAGCACCAAAGAGGAAATGAGGACACTGCATGCGCTGGTGCCCGCCTGGCCTTGGTCATCATGTGTTGTGTCATAGGAACCTCACGAGGTGCCCCTTGCCTTGATCTCTCCGCCCCTCGCGAGCCAGCCTAGTGAGGACGCCCCCGAGGAGGTCTTGTGTCGTCCGCCTCGCGAGTCTTGGCCCCTCACGAGGGTCTTGAGTGTTTGCTGGTGAAGATGAGCCGTACAGGGCCGCTGGTGGTGCCACGCTATGGGCCACAGGCAGGCAAGTCTGGGGACCCCTGTTCCCAGGATGCTGACAGTATCCCCCGGGCCCAAGGCGCGCTCAGACTTGGCTTCGAGGCGAAGCCAAGGGGCAAGTACGGAGCGCCGCGGGCCCCAACAGCCTGCGGCCTTGGTTGACGCATGGCGATTGATGGGGTGTGGGCGTCTCCGCTTCCCCATGCTGCCTCAGCAACTGACCGACTTGACGAGTCCCTGCTGCACGCAGAGAAAACCGTCATTACCTGTGATCGTGGGGGGCGCCGGTTGGCCTTCTCCTGCCATAAATAAGGAGGGGGCGGAGCCCCCGTCACCCATCTCTTCCTGCTCCGCTCACTTATCCTCCATTGCTTCATCGCTCGCAGTGACTCCCATGGCACCGGTTAAGAGGTTCTCAGTCGCAGAAAAGGGGAAGGCCCGCCAGGAGGGGCCCGGCTCACCACCACCCAAGAGGGGGCGTGGTCGCCCATGTAAGCACGCCGCGACCCACACCGTGGCCCCTGACGGCTGCGGCAGCGCCTCCCACACAGTGGGGGCCGCCCAGGTCGTGGCAGTCCCTTTGATGAAGTGAGACGCGCCATGGTTGCGCGGCCTCCCCGGCCGCCCTTCCACTCGACGGAGGTGCTATCAGAGTTCGTCGTGTGGTCGGAGAACCTGGCCGACACCTGGCTTCAGTGTAACACCCGGGATGTAACTTTCCCAATTTGTACTCCAACTCTTGCCATTTCGGTGTTAAGTTATTTTATTATCTCGGGTTCGGGTCTTTGTCTCCATGTGTGGTTATTGTTGTCATGCATCTCATATCATGTCATCATGTGCATTGCATTTGCATACGTGTTCATCTCATGCATTCGAGCATTTTCCCTGTTGTCCGTTTTGCATTCCGGCGCTTCGTTCTCCTCCGGTGGTCATTTCTACCATTCTTTCCTGTGTGGGGATTAAACATTTCCGGATTGTACCGAGACTTGCCAAGCGGCCTTGGTTTACTACCAGTAGACCGCCTGTCAAGTTTCGTATCATTTGGACTTCGTTTGATACTCCAACGGTTAACCGAGGGACCGAAAAGGCCTCATGTGTGTTGCAGCCCAACACCCCTCCAATTTGGCACAAAACCCACCTAAGCCTGCTCCATCATCTAGATCGTTCGATCATGATCGCGTGGCCGAAAACCGCACCTCATTTGGACTCTCCTAGCTCCCTCTATGCCTATATAAACATCCTCCTCGAAAATCTCAGACCCCCCTCCCCGAAACCCTAAAAATCCGTCTCCGCCGCCGCCGGACGTGTCCGGACGGAGCCGGACAACGTCCGGATCCCACCGCCGCCAACCGCAGCGTGCCACGTGGCACCTCCGCCGCCAGCCGCCGCCGCGGCCCGGGAGCCCGGAGCCGG
>NC_057812.1:231167250-231176578 GCF_018294505.1 Triticum aestivum | reverse complement strand
GCCGCCCGGCCTCCCCGGCCCTCTCCTCGCCGGCCCCGGCCGCCACCGACTCGCCGGAGTGCGCGCGCCACCGCCTCGGGCCGCGTGCCACCGAAACCCTAGATCTCGGGGTTGTTTTTTTCTCTAAGTCCCCGGATTTTCTAGTCCATGTGCTCATGTTCATAGCCCCGTAATTTTGCATCCGTAGCTCTGATTCATCCATGTAGCATATCAAAATGTTCATCTCAGAGAGTAAATCATTTCATTCCATTGCATCATTTTCATTTGAGTTCATCTTGATGCCCGAAATGCTGTTAGAAGAGTGCTACTTGAGATACTTGTCAGATCTGCTGCTCCATTTAGGTTTTTGTCATTTTTGCCATGATTAATGTGTGCATGATATGCCCTGATGCTCTACATATGTTTTGTTAAGGGTTTTGTCATCTTTCTAGAGGTGCAACCCATGTATTTTTGTGATGTGTGTGGTGACTAGTGCAACCTTGCAAAGTGGTGCACTTAGTAATTCTGATTTCAGGGACTTAGTAATTCCACTAAGTCCTTGATCTGTTTATCTCATGATGCCATATGTTTATGTTGTTTCCTAGTGATCCGTGCCTCTTTTGAGGATGATCAGTAAGGATGTTTTGTTAATCTTGTAGTGCTCTATCCATCAAAGTCTTTGTTTGCTATTATGGAGCACCCTAGCTTGAGTCAATCGAGCTCTACTTTTGCTACTTTGTGAATCTGGGCAGATTGTCAACTTGTTTGCAATTTTGCCGATGATGTTGTAGTTGATCCGTGCATGCTATGCTATTATTCTTGCCATTTCTAGCTTGCATTTTGTGTGTTCTTAATGGGTGTATGCTTGTCTTGCCATTACTTGCACCGTAGTGAGTGCATCGAGCTCGTAAACATGCCTACTTGATATCTGTTTTCAGCATGTGCCAGTTTTCACAGTCTGAAAACTGATTATGTTTTTGCTATGTTCACATGCTTGCAATTGTATTTTCTGATCCCTTTTGGTTCAAGGTCAGTAAGGGACTTTTGTTAAGCTCTTTGAGTAGCTCCATGCCATGCTTTACTTTGCCATGTTCAGGTCCTGTAGCATGTAGTTTTGTTGCTCCGAAGAGTGCTACCTGATCTCAAATTCCAGACAAGTGTTAATTTCACTAAGTCTGAGATCTGTTTGCCATATGCATTTTTGCCATGCTTGTTTGAACCTGTTAATGGATGAATTGGCCGTAGCTCAGTGCTAGACTTTTGTTAATCATCTTGAATGCATCCCTGCTATGTATTTTGTTTGTCATGTTTGGGTGCTGTAGCATGTTCATCTCATTGCATTTAGATGGCTACATGCTGTAAATCGCAGACCGGTGTCATTTTTGAATCGCTTGCCATTTCCAAACCGTAACTCCGATTCCGGTGTTCTTTATATCGTTTTCAAGCGATTTCATCTCATCTTTCTAGTGGCACACTTGGATTTCCAAGTTGAGGCCAGGTTCTTGCATTTCCTGTCATATCTTGCATTTTGCATCCCGCATCGCATCCCGCATAGCATATCATCATTGCATCATATTGCTTGATCCTTGCACGTGGTTGATTGTGTCCTTGTTTCTTGTTTGTCTTGTTTTGGTAGAGCCGGGAGACGAGTTCGCTAACGAGGAACCCGTTGAGTTTGCTTTCGAGGATCCAGTCAACTCTGACAACTGTGCAGGCAAGATGATCATACCCTCGAAATCACTACTATCTTTACTATGCTAGTTTGCTCGCTCTTTTGCTATGCCATTGATACGATGCCTACCACTTGATTTCAAGCCTCCCAAATTGCCATGTTAAACTCTAACCCACCATGTCCTAGCAAACCGTTGATTGGCTATGTTACCGCTTTGCTCAGCCCCTCTTATAGCGTTGCTAGTTGCAGGTGAAGATTGGAGGCCGTTCCTTGTTGGAACATTTATTTACTTGTTGGGATATCATTATATTATCTTGTTATCTTAATGCATATATGTACTTGGTAAAGGGTGGAAGGCTTGGCCTCTCGCCTAGTGTTTTGTTCCACTCTTGCCGCCCTAGTTTCCATCATATCGGTGTTATGTTCCCGGATTTTGCGTTCCTTACGCGGTTGGGTTATAATGGGAACCCCTTGATAGTTCACCTTGATTAAAGCTTTTCCAGCAATGCCCAACCTTGGTTTTACCATTTGCCACCTAGCCTCTTTTTCCCTTGGGTTTCTGGAGCCCGAGGGTCATCTTATTTAACCCCCCCGGGCCAATGCTCCTCTGAGTGTTGGTCCGACCGAGTAGACTGCGGGGCCACCTCGGGGCAACTTGAGGGTTGGTTTTACTCGTAGGATGTCTCATCTGAGTGTGCCCTGAGAAAGAGATATGTGCAGCTCCTATCGGGATTTGTCGGCACATTCGGGCGGTGTTGCTGGTCTTGTTTTAACCTGTCAAAGTGTCTTGAAGAACCGAGATACCGAGTCTGATCGGAACGTCTTGGGAGGAGGTCTATTCCTTCGTTGACCGTGAGAGCTTGTCATGGGCTAAGTTGGGACTCCCTTGCAGGGATTTGAACTTTCGAAAGCCGTGCCCGCGGTTATGGGCAGATGGGAATTTGTTAATGTCCGGTTGTAGATAACTTGAACCTTAACTTAATTAAAATGAATCAACTGAGTGTGTTACCGTGATTGCCTCTTCGTGGCGGAGTCCGGGAAGTGGACACGGTGTTGGAGTAATGTTTGCGCAGGTTGCTCTCTAGTTTCTTGCTCGTGCTTTGCCTCCTCTTCTCGCTCTCTTTTGCAAATAAGTTAGCAACCATATATGCTAGTCGCTTGCTGCAGCTCCACATATATTTACCTTGCCATACCTATAAGCTTAAATAGTCTTGATCGCGAGGGTGCGAGATTGCTGAGTCCTTGTGGCTCACAGATTACTATTACACCAGATGCAGGGCCTGATGATTCCGCTCCAGGTGACGTGCTTGAGCTCAAGTGGGAGTTCGACGAAGACTCTCAACGTTACTATGTTTCCTTTCCTGATGATCAGTAGTGGTGCCCAGTTGGGGGTGATCGGGACCGTGTCGCATGTTGGGTTATCTTTTATTTTGGCGCCGTAGTCGGGCCATGAGTGTTTGGATGATGTAATGCTATTTATGTACTTGATTGACATGGCGAGTGTAAGCCAACTATGTTATCTCCCCTTTATGATTTATATTACATGGGATGTTGTGAAGATTGCCTAACTTGCAACATATGCCTTCAATGCGATTATGCCTCTAAGTCGTGCCTCGACACGTGGGAGATATAGTCGCATCAAGGGTGTTACAAGTTGGTATCAGAGCCTTCCCCGACCTTAGGAGCCCCAATGCTTGATCATTTTCAGTGGCCGAGTTGTGTCTAGAAAAAAATGTTTTGAGTCATTTAGGAATTATATATCGGAGAGTTTAGGAATTCTTTTTACTTCCCAGTCTTCTCATCGCTCTGGTAAGGCATCCTGACGTAGAGTTTTGACTATTCTCTTCTCAAATTTCACTAAATTTTTTTTGTAGGATCACGCGGGTATCTTGGAATCGTTCCGATGGTTTTAAGTTGAGAACATTGTCTTGGTGCCTCCTGTCAGGGGTTTAGTGGAAGTGTCCCAGGGAGTTGAGCTCTGAGGTGTTGTCATCATAATTTTATCGTTGCAGTTCTGGAATACCCGAGTTTAGTATGCCGACATCGAAAATCTCTTTTATGCAGTTCGTTGGTGAGATAACCTCGACGCCACCCAGTACTGGGGCGGGAGTTCGGTAGTATCGCCATAACTTGTATAACGGATGCTTTTCGACGGTTGAGACAGATGGTTTCCGAAGGTTTCTTGGTTATGTGTTGAAGGATGGATACAGCTGGATGTGGGATTTGCTAGTTTGGGTGAGATATTATGCTTCCCTTGTATCCCCAACACCTGATTGCATAACCGGAAAGGTTCAGGAGTTTCATAGGTGGGAATTCTAGTAGCTCTAGTTCTTCTTCCACGGATATTGGTTTGAGATTGGGATTTCTTACCGATTATTCGTTCTTGATCCGTACCTTGTTGATTTATTTCTCTACCTTAATTCTACGTGGCTTCTCAATTTATGGATATGTGACCATTTCAAGAGGAATGCATTCGTTCATTTTGTTCGGATGTGAAGACTATATGTTGCAATTTTCATTCCGTTGGATTCAGCTTCAATATTTGTCTATCAATATGCTAATGGTGGTCAACCTCTTCAGGATGGCTCCTCCAACGCGCACGACTCCGAATCCTAATCCGCCACCACCTCCACCTCCTCCGGAGGCATGGCAAGCTATGATGGCCGCAACCAATGCAAACACACAGTTGATCATGCAAATTCTTCAATAGCGCAATCAAGGCAACCAAGGGAACCAAGGCAGTAATCAGAATCACTTTGCTTCACTCAACCAGTTCCTTGCTAATGGGCCAAAGACTTTCAGTAATTGTGTTGAGGCAACCGATGCTGACGATTGGCTAGTGGATCTGTGCAAGCATTTTGAGTG
Source organism: Triticum aestivum (assembly GCF_018294505.1). Classification (NCBI taxonomy): domain Eukaryota; kingdom Viridiplantae; phylum Streptophyta; class Magnoliopsida; order Poales; family Poaceae; genus Triticum; species Triticum aestivum. Next base: position 231,172,062 of record NC_057812.1, on the reverse strand, counting down.
CAGTAACGTCAGGCCTGAGGACTTTGTCAAGTTCGCTTCCTTCCAACTCAAAGATCAAGCTGCAGAATGGTTCCAGCAGTACAAGGATTCTAGAGGTGGACGTGTTATCACTTGGGATGAATTCCGTCAAGATTTTTGAGCTCATCATATTCCCAGAGCGTGGTTGAAAGCAAGCATGAGGAATTCCGCAATCTGGAGCAAGGCTCTTTGTCTGTTTATGACTATAACAAGTTGTTCCAGAAGCTCGCCCGCTTTGCCAAGCAGGACGTCCCTGATGAGAAGAGCATGATATATCAGTTCAGGGGTGGTCTCAGAGAAGAAATTCAGCTAGCTCTTGTTCTCTTCGAGCCCTTGAGATACGATGAGTTTTACAACATGGCACTGAAGCAAGAGGCTGCTCAGTTGAGGTGTGATGCTTCCAAGAAGCGAGTGAGAGATGCTACTCCTTCTTCCTCTACTCAAGTGGCCAAGCAACAGAAGTATTGGCTTCCTCCTCCTCCGTTTCGTCAGCCGTATCAGCAGAAGAGCAAAGGTGGCAGTGGTTCTTCCCACCTACCCAACCCTGGCTTTTAGAACAAGACTTCGTCTCAAGCTCCAAGATCGAGTGCTCCGTATCACCGTCCTCTTTCAGAGGTCACGTGCAACAAGTGCCAACAGAAGGGTCACTATGCCAACAAGTGTTTCAACCAGAGGCGTCTTCCTCCTCCTCCTCCTGTCAGATCGGCAAGTACAGCTGTGGTCAAGCATAATCCCAAGCACGCCAAGGTCAATTTGATGAATGCAGCCCAGGCAGAGGACTCGTCAGATGTGATCATGGGTAACCTTCCTGTTAACGATGTTCCTGCAAAAGTTCTTTTTGACACTGGTGCATCGCATTCCTTTTTGTCATGCCCTTTTGCATCGAAGCACAATGTTGATACCGAGATCATGCCCAAAGTCATGCAAGTTGTTTCTCCCGGCAAGCTTTTGACTTCTAGTTTGGTTGCTCCCGATATCTCTATCACGTTGGGCGACTACAAGTTTCTCTCTTCTCCGGTGGTTCTTGGTAACTCGGATATTGATCTTATTCTCGGAATGGATTGGCTTTCTAAGCACAAGGCTCAGCTTGATTGTGTAGCCAGGCAGATTCAATTGACTCATTCGTCTGAGGATGTAATTGTCTTTGCCGCTCGTGATGACACCATCCGTCTGTTTTCTCTCAATGAGAAGGGTGAACTCGATGCCATCTCGCAAATTCCAGTCGTTTGCGAATATCAAGACGTCTTTCCATAAGAGCTTCCAGGAATGCCTCCGTACCGGCCAGTTGAATTCATTATTGATCTTGAGCCTGGTACGGAACCTGTGTGCAAACGTCCTTATAAGCTCGGACCTGAAGAGTTGAAGGAGTTGAAGAAGCAACTCGATATTCAAGAGAAAATGGGTCTCATCCGGCCTAGTTCTTCTCCGTGGGTTGTGGTGTTCTTTTTGTGAAGAAGAAGGATGGAACGGACCGACTTTGTGTTGATTACAGTCCATTGAACAAGAAGACCATCAAGAACAAATACCCACTTCCCAACATCAATGAGCTGTTCGAACAACTCAAAGGTGCCCAAGTATTCTCCAAGCTTGATCTCCGTATGGGTTATCATCAGATTCGAATCCGTGAGCAAGATATTCCCAAGACGGCTTTCAGGACAAGCTTTGGTTCATATGAATACACTGTCATGTCTTTTGTCCTTGTCAACGCTCCTCCGACTTTCTCTCGCATGATGAACTTCATCTTCAACGCCTACACCAATGACTTCGTTTTGGTCTATCTCGACGACATTCTGGTTTTCTCCAAGAACAAGGAAGATCATGCCAAGCACTTGCATTTGGTACTCGATAAGCTAAGGGAACATCAGTTCTACGCCAAGTTCTCCAAGTGTGAATTTTGGCTTGATGAGGTTCTTTATCTTGGTCATATCATCTCTGCCAAGGGCATTGCCGTGAATCCTGAGAAGGTGTCTGCAATTGTGAATTGGGAACCTCCTCAGAACGTGAAGCAACTCCGTAGCTTCCTCGGTCTCGCAAGCTATTGCCGAAGATTCCTTGAAAACTTTTCTAAGATCGCGAAGCCTCTCTCTAATCTTCTCCAGAAGCACGTCAAGTACTTTTGGTCTCCGGAGTGTGACATTTCTTTCAACACTTTGAAAGAGAAATTGATCACTGCTCCAGTTCTGACTCCGCCTGATGAATCCAAGCCGTACGAGGTCTTTTGTGATGCCTCTCTCCAAGGTCTTGGCGCAGTATTGATGCAAGAGAAGAAAGTTGTTGCTATACTTCTCGCCAATTGAAGCCTAATGAGAAGAACTACCCCACTCATGATCTCGAGTTGGCGGCAGTTGTGCATGCTCTTTTGACTTGGAGACATCTTCTATTGGGAAGAAAAGTGGACATTTTCACTGATCACAAGAGTCTCAAGTACATCTTCACTCAGCCTAATCTCAACCTCAGGCAAACTCGATGGGTCGAAATGATTCAAGAGTATAATCCGAGTATCGAGTATACTCCAGGAAAGGCCAATGTGATTGCTGACGCATTGAGCAGAAAGGCTTATTGCAACAGTCTGATTCTCAAGCCTTATCAACCCGAGCTTTGTGAAGCTTTCCGCAAACTTAATCTGCAAGTTGTTCCTCAAGGTTTCCTCGCCAACCTTCAAGTCTCTCCTACCTTGGAAGACCAGATTCGCCAAGCCCAGCTTCTTGATGCTATGGTAAAAAAGGTGAAGATTGGGATTGCCAAGAGTCAACCCAAGTATAAGTGCTACCGCCTTGATGACAAGGATACTCTCTTCTTCGAGGATCGTATTGTTGTACCCAAAGGTGAACTTCGTAAAGTGATCATGAACGAGGCTCACAATTCTCTCCTCTCCATCCACCCTGGGAGCACGAAGATGTATCAGGACCTTAAACAGGCTTATTGGTGGACTCGAATGAAGCGCGAGATTCCTCAATTCGTGAATGAATGTGATGTCTGCTGAAGAGTGAAGGCAGAACACCTAAGGCCAGCTGGTCTCCTCCAACCTCTTGCCATTCCAGAATGGAAGTTTGATCACATTGAAATGGACTTAGTGACTGGGTTTCCAAAGTCCAAGCGTGGCAATGATGCTATATTCGTTGTCATCGACAAACTCACCAAAGTGGCTCACTTTCTGCCTATCAAAGAATCAATCACTGCAGCTCAATTGGCGGAACTCTATACCTCTCGTATTGTCTCTCTGCACGGTATTCCTCAAGTGATCTCTTCAGACCGTGGCAGCATCTTTACCTCGAAGTTTTGGGATTCTTTCCAGAAGGCCATGGGCACCAACATCCGCTTCAGCACAGCTTTCCATCCTCAAACTAGCGGTCAAGTCGAGCGTGTCAACCAGATTCTTGAAGATATGCTCAGGGCTTGTGTGATCTCTTTCGGCATGAAGTGGGAGGATTGCCTTATGCTGAATTCTCCTACAACAACAGTTTTCAAGCAAGTTCGGGCAAGTCCCCATTTGAAATTCTGTATGGTAGGAAGTGCCTTACCCCTCTCAACTGGTCTGAAACCGGTGAACGTCAGCTTTTGGGTAATGACTTAATCACAGAGGCAGAGGAAATGTGCAAAGTCATTCGTGATAACCTCAAAGCAGCCCAATCCCGTCAGAAGAGCTACTATGATAGTAAGCACCGTGATTTGGCTTTCGAGATCGGAGATCATGTTTACCTCCGCGTCTCTCCTATGAAAGGTACTCGTCGCTTTGGTATCAAAGGAAAGCTTGCCCCTAGATACGTGGGACCTTTCAAGATTGTCAGCAAGAGAGGCGACCTCGCCTATCAACTCGAGCTTCCTTCAAACTTTGCAAATGTTCATGACATGTTCCATGTCTCTCAGCTCCGAAAGTGCTTCAAGACTCCTGACCGCACCGTCAACTTCGAGGACATTGAGCTCCAAGAAGATCTCTCTTATCGTGAGCACCCAGTTGCTATTCTAGAAGAGATTGAACGCAAGACTCGCAACAAGTCAATCAAATTTCTCAAAGTCAAGTGGTCACACCATTCCGACCGTGAAGCTACCTGGGAACGCGAGGATCACCTCCGTTCTGAGTACCCGGTGTTCTTTCAGTCCTAGATCTCGGGACGAGATCCTTTCGTAGTGGTGGAGTGTTGTAACACCCGGGATGTAACTTTCCCAATTTGTACTCCAACTCTTGCCGTTTCGGCGTTAAGTTATTTTATTATCTTGGGTTCGGGTCTTTATCTCCGTGTGTTGTTATCGTTGTCATGCATCTCATATCATGTCATCATGTGCATTGCATTTGCATACGTGTTCATCTCATGCATTCGAGCATTTTCCCCGTTGTCCGTTTTGCATTTCGGCGCATCGTTCTCCTCCGGTGGTCATTTCTACCTTTTTTCGTGTGTGGGGATTAAACATTTACGGATTGGACCGAGACTTTCCAAGCGGCCTTGGTTTACTACCGGTAGACCGCCTGTTAAGTTTCGTATCATTTGGACTTCGTTTGATACTCCAATGGTTAACCGAGGGACCAAAAAGGCCTCGTGTGTGTTGCAGCCCAACACCCCTCCAATTTGGCCCAAAACCCACCTAAGCCTGCTCCATCATCTAGATCGTTCGATCACAATCGCGTGGCCGAAAACTGCACCTCATTTGGACTCTCCTAGCTCCCTCTATGCCTATATAAACATCCTCCTCGAAAATCTCGGATCCCCCTCCCCGAAACCCTAAAAATCCGTCTCCGCCGCCGCCGGACATGTCCGGACGGAGCCGGACAACGTCGGGATCCCACCGCCGCCAACC